>NC_070605.1:2500-22500 GCF_027172205.1 Podarcis raffonei
TACCTATAATAACAATTTATTAAATGTATATTAGGATGCGTCGGGGGGGGGGGGGAGAACAAGATTAAGATATTTAATAATATTTTGTGGTCCTTTCCTGCATTCTTCCCGGCCCCTTAAAGCGGGGCAGCTCTTAAAGAGGGTTACACTTTCCTGCCAACCTAGCAGTTTGAAAGCACGTCAAAGTGCAAGTAGATAAATAGGTACCGCTCCGGCAGGAAGGTAAACGGCGTTTCCGTGCGCTGCTCTGGTTCGCCAGAAGCGGCTTAGTCATGCTGGCCATATGACCGTTGGCTCCCTTGGCCAATAAAGCGAGGTGAGTGCTGCAACCCCAGAGTCAGTCACAACTGGACCTAATGGTCAGGGGTCCCTTTACCTTTTAGATATGGGGTGCTAAATGTTTAGGTTTAGTAAATATTAGGATTTAATTAGAACTTGTATGTGATAACTGTCGGGAAATCCAAGCCCCCCATATCAGGAGAAACTGGCAACAGTCCCAGGCACCCGGCTTGATATTCCCTGTTGACCTCCCTGGCTGCATTCCCCAGCATAGAATCATAGAATCCTAGAGTTGGAAGAGACCACAAGGGCCATCGAGTCCAACCTCCTGCCAAGCAGGAAACACCATCAGAGCACTCCTGACATCTGGTTGTCAAGCCTCTGCTTAAAGACCTCCAAAGGAGACTCCACCACACTCCTTGGCAGCAAATTCCACTGTCGAACAGCTCTTACTGTCAGGAAGTTCTTCCTAATGTTTAGGTGGAATCTTCTTTCTTGTAGTTTGGATCCATTGCTCCGTGTCCGCTTCTCTGGAGCAGCAGAAAACAACCTTTCTCCCTCCTCTATGTGACATCCTTTTATATATTTGAACATGGCTATCATATCACCCCTTAACCTCCTCTTCTCCAGGCTAAACATGCCCAGCTCCCTTAGCCGTTCCTCAGAAGGCATCATTTCCAGACCTTTGACCATTTTGGTTGCCCTCCTCTGGACACGTTCCAGTTTGTCAGTGTCCTTCTTGAACTGTGGCGCCCAGAACTGGACACAGTACTCCAGGTGAGGTCTGACCAGAGCAGAATACAGTGGCACTATTACTTCCCTTGATCTAGATGCTATACTCCTATTGATGCAGCCCAGAATTGCATTGGCTTTTTTAGCTGCCGCGTCACACTGTTGGCTCATGTCAAGTTTGTGGTCAACCAAGACTCCTAGATCCAGGCTAGGTCGCGATAGGCGATCCTTCTCAAACGTGAGGACACACACCCTCCCTCCTGCTCTCCCTTGGCAGGGAAAGGAGATAGACAGAAACGTATCTACATGCTTTTATTTCTGTCTTTGCAGCATTACAGAAAACGTGACTGCTCTCTTCAAACTCCAACAGTCAACTGACAAACACTTCCTGTACAGGAACAAACGGAAGAGCTCATATTACACTCTGAGCTAATTCCTGTGCTTCGCACTGTGAATTGACTGTCCCTCTGTTTCCCACGGAACAGTCCTAACATTCCATCATGTTTTGTTTTCAAGCTAGCAGCTCGTAGCCGCAGTACAGACAGTCTTAATGTGTATTTGAAGGGGTTAGGGTTAGGGTTAATTGTGTCAGACCTTGAGAATGTAATCTAAGATCCATGTGTATTGGAATGTGTGGACCTACTTCTGAGCGTCAACAATTAGTATGTGAATAGTTACTTAATCTCCTAATGTCCTAAGTGTGTAACAGGCTTTAATCCTAGCCAATCTGGCAACATTAGTACTTCAAAGCATGGAAAGAACTGACCATTAGAATGCAAAGGAATAAAGGAGGCTTAGTTTTCAGAAACGGCAGATGGTACCAGGAATTCAAAATGAGTTTATATTGGAAAAATTAAAGTAGCAAAATAGTTTTCTATCCTCTTTGACAGCACCCCAGGAAGTGCTCAAATGAAGCAGATGAGTCAAGTTGTAAGGTTTGTAGACCTCTCAGATGGGCTTTGTCAAATTGAGGAAAGTTAATTGATTTTATTAACACAAATGAAAAAACAGGAAAAGGACTTTCAAATTATATTTTATTAAAATTGCAGGTTGATGGTCTGAAAATCAATTACTGCCATGTCGAAACATATGATAATGGCAGCAACATGGCTGGAAAATATAGCAGTGTGCAGGCAAGATTGTCTGAGGTTAATGATTTGGCAAGATACGTACGCTGTGCTGCCCACAGTTTTAATTACAGCACTGCAAGTGTTTCACTGACAACTCTTCAATTTTTTCAGTAGTTCAGCAGGAAGATGGCAAGTTTTAATGGACAAACTTTCAGTAAGCTAGACCATTAATTCTGTATTTTTCAAACGTTATTAGGTTCTTGGGGATTTATTCTTTCCCTCTTGGTCCTTGAAGGTGGTGAATGTTTTACAGTGAGCAGGAGTGAGCAAGGCCTGTTCTGGATATATCCTTTTTGAGGGGAGGCAACCAATTCTGCACACAGTATTCCAAGTGCAGCCACACTATAGATTAGTATGCATTGCAAAACAGACAGATTTACTTTCAGTCCCTTTCCTAAGGATCCCAATGCATGGATAAGAGTGACAGAATCCCAATGCGGGGGACCCAAATGACAGCTGCGTGTATCCTGCTAAATGAAAGGTATGAAAAACCAGGAGAGGCAAGTCACCTCTCTCTCTCTCTCTCTCTCTCTCTCTCTCTCTCTCTCTCTCTCTCTCTCTCTCCCTATCTCACTGCATTTTGTTAAGAAAACACGAAGCCCAGGTTTTCTTAAGTTTTTAAAAACTACCCTTTCGCATGAATGTCAGCGTCACCCATGATTTTAGCATACAACTGAGTACTAGATTTGGGCTAAGAAGGAGTCAGAGTTTATTATTTCTTTATTAAATTCCTATACAGCGCATCATCCAAAGCTCACAGAGTTGTTTACAGTATAAAAATGCACAGCATAACAACAAACGGAACAGTACCCACCCCCACCCCCGTTTAGAAGGCCTTAGAGGAATGTTTTTACCTGGCACCTAAAGCTGTGCAGGGAAGGCGTCAAGCGAGCTCCCTGGGGAGAGCAGATTTTATTTATTCTTTGGCCTTCATTCATCAATTCTTCCCCAATCTAAGAAGCCCCTTTCCTATGGTTGGGAACACAGGACAGCTGCCCCAAACCTCCACTGGCCCTGCTTCCCTCCCTCCCACCATCATTTGACCTCTGAGCAAATAACGCCTCCTGGCCAAGAGGCTCATCAACTTCCCTGGGGAAGAAAGAGCCAACAGCCACGTGCGGAGGGTGGGTGGGCATTGCCCTGCCCCCCCCACTTCGCCCTCACCAGGCCAGGGCAGGGCAACCTCTTCCCCTTCTGTTGACCACATCCTCTCAGGCCCTCTCAGGGCTTCACGGCTCACTCCAAATACTACCCAGGGCCAGGCGGACAGGATGGCAGTTCAGATGTGTCCCAAAGGAGAAGCAGTTGCCGCCACCGCCAAGAAGCAGCAGCTCCTCTTCATCTGGCAGGAAGACGCTGCTGTGGTTGTGCAACATCAGAGGCCACTCCAGAGAAGCCTGGTAGAGAAGAGGGGCGAGGATGGCATCAGGAGTCAGGCTGGCAAAGGGGCCAGAGGTGGCAGCTCCTCCTGCCTCACTCACCCCCCACTCTGGGGGAGGAGATGGTGGGGAGGCGGGTGGCCAGCCCCTGCTTGGCTGGTGGGGGGAGAGGAAGAGAGAAGCCAAAAGCATCTGGCAGGAGCAATGCCAGCCCCTTGCAAGGGCACAACTCTTCCCTACCTCAATGGCCCTTGCCTAGATGACCCCAGGCACATTCCCACCTCTGGTCTTGGTCTCCTCGTGTCCATCAGCACGTGGCTGCCAACATCCCCTCCTCTTTTGGAATCAGACACTTGGAAGGGACCCAAAGGGTCACCCAGTCCACCCCCTGCCATGCCTCCCCTCCTTAAAGCCCTCCTGCTCTGCCCTGGATTCAGCACAAACTCCTTGTCCTCCTCTTCACGCCCCACTGTGGCTTTGCCCCAGCTTCTCTCTCCACTCATAGATTTTGGTACATCTCTGCCAGTGACCTTTGCTCCTGTGCTGCCAACCCCTCAGCCCTCCTGCTCCCCAGAAGACTCCACCCCGTTCTCCCTGCCTGTCTCCTGTGCTTGGAACTGCCTTCCAGGGATGCCCGCATGAGGCTCCCTCTCATTCCTCCACAAAAGCCCACGGATCCCACCAAGTCTTTGGCACAGCCTCCCATTTCTCCAGCCCTCCAATAGCTCAGCCTAAGCACCTGCAGCTGAAACAGGATCCTTGCTTGCCAGTTCACCTGCACTTCCCGTTCCAATCCTGCAGCCTGGAAAAGGCAGTGTGTACAGCAATGAGCTAGACGGACCAATAGTGTGACTCTCAGTAAGGCATAAGGGTGGGATCCTGCTTCAAGGTATGCTTAGGGCAAGCAGGTAAGTGAACCTGGAGGCAGCTATAGAAAAGGCGTATCTCCCACACCAGCAACTCACCGTGTCAATGCAATACTCTGCCGTGAGTCCCGTTGCCAGATCTATCACAGTGACGCCAGGCACGGCCGGGGCATGGAACCAGACGCCGCCCACCAGCAACAGCCGCCCCCGATGCACATGGGCTGTGTGTGAGTACCTGGACGGAGGGAAGGGAGGGGGGCAGCAGCAGCGGCAGCCCTCGCTTGAGCAGAGGAAACAGTGCCAGGCCACCTCCATCTTCCTAGAGCCAAAAGCCCCCCCCACTCCAACCAGCAGCAAGCGGGGTGCAAGTGGGTCGCTCCCTCCAAGGATTTCTCTGCCTGCCCCTTGACCACAGACCCCATTGAACTAGGACATCCAGGTTGGCCTGTTCTTTTGGTCTGAGAAGCAGCAGCCCAAGAGCCTTTGCAGCCAATCCTGAACAGGCAGAATTTCAAGGCTAGATTTCGATGGGAGCCTCTTGAGCCCGACTTGAGCGTCCTTCCACGTGCATTTTGATTTTATAAAATAACTTTGATTTCGCTGATAGCTACAAGTCTGTGCCTTGCAATTCTCAAGTAACGACATCTGCTGCCAGCGCCACTTTGCTCCATCTGACCAATCACGGCACCCTGGTAACAGGAGTTCCCTTTTGCTAGACTCAGTCAACTCAGTGGGATGTCCTTCTGAGCCCAGGTGCAGAGGGCTCGGGTGGCTCAACGTGCCAGATGGGGGCAAAGTCTGTTGGAGGTTTGGGGGCCTTTGGGGCCAGGGCAGAGCAGGAGACCTGACCAAAAGCCTCTGCGGGGAGGGCTGTGCCACAACCTCACAGCACCACAGCTTGGTTCTGGCCTTTGGGTATTTGCCTGAGAAGGGGACAAGCCCACCCACCCATGGGACCTGCCGCTGCCAGGGAGGGAGGGAGGGAGCTTACCTGGGCGTGACTGGTGGGTGGGTCTCCACTGAGTGCCACTGAAAGCCTTTCCCAGCTGGCCTCAGAAAGAGGATAGTGCCCAGAGGCTGCTCTGCTGCGTCCAGGCCCCCCGCAATGAGCACCCCACCTGCCCAGCCACAGGCGCTGTGGGAGTGGCGGCCAGCTGGGACAGGTCCATCCACAGGGATCTAAGGCCAAGGAGCAGAAGGGAAGGAGTGAGCCGGCAGCACCCTTTCCCCAAAGGACAGGGACTCATGAGTATATGCTTCTCCCCCCCACACACACCAAGCAAGCCCCCTGCACATCCCACCCCCAGAAGCAGAGCATGAAAAGGCTGTTCTGGTGCAGCAGCCAAGAGTCACCAGGGAGCAGGTGCCAAGAGAAGAGGGCTTCCCCAAAATCTCCGACTTCAGCCGTATTCCATAAAGGCATGAGTTGCTTTGTCAGCACTCACACCTCCTGCTCACAAGGCTCCCTCATTTCTAGAAGATGTGTAAGTCCTTTGCAAGCTGCAGATCTTGCCCAGACCCAGTAAGCCTTCTCAGATGGAGCAGACTGCATCCTTCAGTGAACGGGTGGCAGGCGTGGAAGGGGCAGCCTGTTTCCCCATCTGCAGTGACTGGCTGGGGACATGTGTAAAGAGAAGGGGCTGCTGGACTGGGGGCCAAAGGGGAACGCATGGGGAGAGGCCTCTCAGTGGCAAAAGAGGAGGCACAGGCGGGGGGGGGGGGTCCCAGACTCTCCAGTTTCAAGCCAAGGTTGTGTTGGGATAGTCAGAGGGTCAGACTAAAGGCTGAGGGAAACCCCGTCTGCTATGGCTCCTGCTGAATGACCTCAGGTCAGCCACCATTTGTCAGCCTAGCCTGCCTCACAGAGTTGTTGTGAAGATGACATGTGCACTCCCCAAAACACCTTGAAAGGCACGATAAAAATGCAGCAAAGAAGCAAACTTTGAAGGTTGCTTGCATGGAAAGCATCACAGCACCCAAACTTCTTCCGGTTCTGATTTGCAAACAATTATGGGAATGAGACTGAGGTTTGGGAAAGTCTCTTTTCTCTAACTCCACCTACGGGACCATCACCAATGAAGCAGTTGAGAGGGTCACTCGAACGGGGACCGCTGAAGGCAGGCTCCAGCCAGGAGCACAGGGGGGCTCTGTCTGCCTCCTACCTGCTGGCAAGAGAGCTCCTCCTCCTCCTTCAGGCGCAGGAAGCACCAATCCGCCAGCACAGCCTGCCTGGAGCAACAGCCCCCATAGACAAACATGTACGCCTCACCTGGAAAGAGCAGGAGGTCAGAGTGGAGTCCTGCCCCCTCCCTGGCATCTCCTAAGGTGCAGGAAAACTATTAAGGCCCTGCTGGAGGGAGGGAGGGAGGGAGGCTGCCCCGAGTTTCCCGTGGGAATCTTAAACTGCCTCTTCCAAGGGCTGCTGGCTCTGCTCCACCAATGCCAACTAGCAAAACTTGTTCTGGGCTTTAAGACAATTGGCAAGGGGCTGGTGGTAAATCCCACCACACAACTCCTCCCTCCACTGTATCTGCAGCCTCCTCCCCTCCGGGGAGCAGAGAGCAGCGAGGGGCTTCCTGACAGGCATCAGGAGGGCCCAGGAGATGGAAAGAGAGGCAGCCCCTTTGGGCTACTCTCCACCCCAGACTGCCGCCCGCCTTGCTGCGGCCCAGAGAGAGCCTCCCACCCACCTTGATGCACAACTTTGGTTGCCGTGTGCCTCCAGCGGGGCAAAGGCAGGTCCTCGACAGGCAGCAGCCGAGTCAGCTCCACACGAAGAGTGCCAGAGGCGGAGGCGCTGGCAGACTCCAACACTCTCAGGCAACGCACCTCCAGAGCAGGCCTCACCGGGGACCGACGCCCCCCAAACACCACGGCCCAGCCTGCCTGCAGCAGAGTCAAGGAGTGGAAGAGCCGGCCGTCTGCAGAGGAAGCAGAGGCAACTGAGCTCAGATTGCTGTCCCCAAGGGAGGCTGGGCAAGCCACAGATGCAGAGAGAGCCTCTGCCAACTCACCCCAGGCTTCTCCTGGCTCGGCCAAGGTCACACTGCTCCCTTGCCAGGCATCCTTCTGCTTGATCAAGGCATGCAGCTCTGTCAGGCGGCAGTGACGTCCCCCGTGGTCCCCAAAACCTCCAGTGGTCAGGATCACGTCGGGGGCAATGATCACAGAGCGGTGGCCATAGCGCCTCAGCCCAGAGACAGGGGCACAAGCAGATGCAGCAAGAGTCCCAGCAAAACATGGCAGAGAGTGAGTCAGGGAGGCTGAAGGGGAGAAACAGGTGGGGGGCAGGCAGTGTCACTGGCAGCAGAGGCACCACAACAGGAGGAAGCCCACAGCACAAGGGCTGCACACTTCTAAGTCACCCCAGCCCAGGCCCACGTGGCCTCACCACCTCAGGAAACGGCGAATCTGCCCAGGAGGGAATCCCACAGGCACCAGGCCCCAATGCACCACCACGGGCAAGTCCCCTGGTTTTTCAGGGCAACTCTCCCGACAGCTCTGAACCTCCTGCCCCTGAACTGTTTTGGCAGCTATAGAGTCTCTCCCTAGGTTGACTGCATGCCCTGAGGGACTCTCATCCTGCCTCTTCTTGCCAGGGTCCAAACAGACAGCTACCTCTTCAGTGCCAGGCTGGTTGAAGTCAGCCAATGCCCCAACACGCTTCTCCTTTGCCTTCCTCCCCAGCTCCATTCTCCTCTCAAGACTGCACTTTCTGAACATCAGCATCCCCCACCCACCCCGGCTTCTTCTTCCTGGAGACTGGCACCCAGGGATGCGCCTTGGCCTCCTGGGCTTCTGGTAAGTCCAACACACCTAGGCTGCCTTCACCTGGATAGAAAGTGGCCGGCCGGCTGCAGGACCCAGGGGCCTCCGACCCTGCTAGGCTGCTGCTGCTCCACTCTGAATCAGTTGCCCAGCCCAGCCCCCTCCCAAGAAGCTGAGGAAAGAGGGCGATACCCTGCCAAAACACGGGGGGTGGAGAATGAGGGCAACGTCCCCTCTGTGCGCCCGCCTCATGCCCACCCAGCGCCACTGGGCAGGTGCATGGCAGTGGCACGGCTGACATTTTCTGCTTTGCCTCTAGTGGCAAAATGTCCTGGCTCCAACCCCACCCGCCACCCACAAAAGGGCTGCTGTGTTTTTACCTTCCAGGCCAGGAAACAGAAGATTTGGAGATGGTGTCTCTCCTTTGGAGGCCACAAGGATGAAATAGTGGGAGCACTTCAGGTGCCATTCCTGCACAGAAAGAGCAGGAAGAGGAGTCACTTGCCTTGTCCAGCTTCTGTTTCCCACTCAAACCTTCCTCTGTGAGTCCACCTGATATTATTGTCCAGCCCGTTCGCCAAGCAAACCGTTCGTCCAGTACAAACCGTTCGCCAAGCAAAGTGCCATAAGGAACTCTGTCAAACATTGAGATAATTTAATGAAAAAGCTACCCACTTCCACAGCCCACTCAACATTTGTACAGCACCCTAAAATCCAGCCCCGCAGCAAGGAGCTGCTGGAAAGGCAGAGACCTGCGAGGTCCCAAGTGGGAGGTTCTTCCCAAAGGACTCACACAGAGCTGCTCCAAGAAGCCTACGCCCCTTTCGCAGAGCAGACACAGCAGCCGGCTTGACCCACTTGGAGCCCTTTGGGCCCAGGAAGTGACCACAACAGAAGTCTCCAGAAAAGACAAGTGGGGGGTTGTAGTTTAAAAGGGGGGAGAGGACCCTGCTGAGAGGAGCTGCCAGGGTGGGCATGCTTCCAGTTGTTGGATGCCACGGGAGGGGAGGGGGCTCTGGTGCTGCTTGTTCACTCCTTGGTTTCCCACAGGCTATGAGATGAGATGATCCAGCAGCTTCTCCTTAGGGTTCTTAAGACCTTGGCCAGCAGCTTCCCAGGTGTTTTTGCCTCTTTGGATCCTGGGGACAGAGTGGCACTTCTAGGCAGATTTCTCCATGCTCTCCTGGAAGTGCTTGGTGGTTCTGGCACCAGCTGGCCATCAGAGGCTTCCTGGGCACCCCCCACCCCTGGAATAAGGCCAGCCAGCGCTGGCAAAGCTCTGGGCAGGCCATTCCACTTTGTGCAGCTCTGAAGACCACCGGTCTGGCCCTTTCCTGGGACTCTCAGGCACCTGCTGAAGCCCATGCCCCACCGCAGCCCAGAGAGAAGCCCCTGCCCTGGCCAGTTACCTCAAACTCATCAAAAGGCTCCAGGGCTTGGATCCTCTGCCGTTCCTCTCCAAGGACAACCTGGCTGTAGAAGTCATTCATGTTGACGATGCTGCATTCCGTCCAGCCCTGGAAAGAGAGGCAGAGCACTGAGAGCAGCGCTCAGCCCTGAGCAGCAACAGCAGCAGCTCCCACAGGCCACTTTCTTCAGCTGCCCCCACCCTCTGCCAAAGACAGGACCTCCCTCCTTCCTGCCTCCATCTCGCCTGAGTCCCGTGCACTCACCCTCTGAAGGAATCGGGTCCGCTGGGCCTTACAGTTGGGGTACTGGGCCAGGGAGCGAAGGTGGGAGTTGAGCCGGCTGAAGTGATTCTGCATGACACTCCCAAAGGGGTCTTCGGGATGGATCTGTTCATACAGGATGAACCACGCATGCAGGAAGTGTCCAGCGGCCCACTGGACCAGGGCATCTGACCTGGAAGGCACCAAGGGAGGGGAGGGCGAAGTCTAGCAGTGAAGAGCAACCTAGCCTAGCTCCAGCCTCCGTCTGCTACCAGAGGAGACCAAAGGTGCGCCCCACAGCCCCCAAGGTCTGTGTGGACAGTAGGCAGGGCGGGTAAATGAATGCCCTCCTCTCCTAGGGCTGGAAGGGAGCACAAGGACATGTCCTACTGTAACAATTAAAATGCACCTTTAAACACATTTTATGTAAAGTTTAAATAAAGTTAACTTTATTTAAATAAAGTTAACTAAAGGCTAATAAGCAGAAGTGCTAAGGCCAACTTGTGTATTTGGCAACCTAAATTAAGAATTTAAGAATACAGCGGTATCTCGGGTTACATACGCTTCAGGTTACAGACTCCGCTAACTCATAAATAGTCCCTCGGGTTAAGAACTTTGCTTTAGGGTGAGAACAGAAATCACGCAGTGGCAGCAGGAGGCCCCATTAGCTAAAGTGGTGCTTCAGATTAAGAACAGTTTCAGGTTAAGAACGGACCTCCAGAATGAATTAAGCTCTTAACCCGAGGTACCACTGTAAAAGAAAAGCCTGCTACATCAGGCCAATGGCCCAGTTAGTCCAGCACCCAGTCCTCGCTGTAGCCACCTGAACACCAATATGGGAAACCTGTAAGCAGGATTCAAGCACAACAGCAGCACTCTCCCCTCCTGCGGTTCCCTCCATGGATATTCCTCCAGGGTGTTATGAGTGAGGGACAAAACCTTTTCTCCATCCACTTTCTCCATGCCAGGCATCATTTTATGAGCATCTATTGTGTTGCCTTTTCCTCGCCTTTTACTAAAAAGTCCCAAATGCTGCAGCCTTTTCTCATAGGGGCATTACTCCACCTGCTTTATCCTCCTGGTTGCCCCTTTCTATATCTTTTCAGCTTTACCTTGAAGTTAAGCCGTCCGGCCCTGGAGATTTACCCAACTGCATATTCTGGATGGCACCTTCTACCTCCTGCTCAGTTATCTTATAGTTCAACATTAACTTATTTTCTTGAGAGATTTTTTGTAGTCCATTTAATTTCAAAAATTGATCTATATCAATTTCTTTCTGTGGCCCTTGTGTATATAGTTGTTTAAAGTACCTATGGAAACATTTTCTAATCTCAACTGGATTCTGTATATTCTTTCCTTCCACTTCCAAATTTGTAATAGTGCTGAGTTTTTGTCTTCTTTTCATTTGCCAAGCTAGCAATTTCCCACATTTGTTGGCCGATTCGAATGTCTTTTGTCTCATCTGTTTGATTTTCCACTCTATTTCCTGGTTCATCATTTTCATATATTGTACTTGATATAACTTTATTTCTCTCAGAATCTCTTGCGATTTTGGTTTCGCTCTCAATTTCTTCTCACCTTCTTTTATTCTGTCCAAAATTTTATCTTTTTTCTCATTTTGAGTTCTCTTCTTTATTGCATTCTGTTGTATCAGGAACCCTCTCATAACCGCTTTGCTTGCGTCCCAGATTACTCTTTTTTCAACAGTGGTGTTCAAATTTATCTCAAAATAATCTCTCAAGGTTTTTTGGGCCTTCTTAATCACTTCTTCATCTCTAAATAAGATAGGTAGCCGTGTTGGTCTGTCATAGTCAAAACAAAAAATTTTTTTCCTTCCAGTAGCACCTTAAAGACCAACTAAGTTAGTTCTTGGTATGAGCTTTCGTGTGCATGCAGACCAACACGGCTACCTATCTGTAACTGGAACTATGGAAGGCACCACATTGAGCCGCATGAAATGGAAGTCCAGGTATCTGAAGAAGTGTGCATGCACACGAAAGCTCATACCAAGAACTAACTTAGTTGGTCTTTAAGGTGCTACTGGAAGGAAAAAAAAATTTTGTTCTAAATAAGATGTCATTCATCCTCCATCTAAAAGAGCCAGTTGGTGTTAGTTTCATCTCCATCTTCACAGCATTGTGGTCGGAGCAGGTTTTAGGACAAATTTATACTTTTCTAGTCTTTGGAGCCAGTCCTCTAGTTATCCAAATTTGGTCAATTCTTGTCCATGTCATTTTGGCTTCAGAGAAGAAGGTTCCCTCTCTACCCAAGGGGTTCTTTGTTCTCCAAATATCAACTAAATCCAAATTGTCAGTCATCTCAAAAAAGGTTTTCGGTAGTCTACCTTCCTAGGTGACTACCTGTCTTTGTGCCTTGTCCATATTTGTAGATACCACTCCATTCATATCCCCCATCAAAATCACATTATAGTCCAAATAGTCCATCAAGGTCTCATGCAACTTTTTAAAGAATTCAGATTTCCCCTCATTTGGTGCATAAACTCCTACTATCAGAAATTTCTCTCCTTGTATTTAACTTCAAGATATTATAGATCTTTGAAGGACTGGATAATACAACCATTAAAGGAAGTTTGTAATGGAATATTGGAAGGGAAAAAAGCACCAGAGTCGTGGAAGGAAGCTTACATTACACTTATACCGAAAATCGAGTCTGAAAAGACACAACTTAAGAATTACATCCCCATATCTCTGCTTAATGTGGATTACAAAATTTTTGCAAACATTTTGGCTAAAAGATTAAGAAAAGTACTAGTGGAAGAGATACATAAAGATCAAGCAGGCTTTCTCCCGGGCAGACATCTGTCTGATAACACGAGAAATATAATTAATATCTTAGAAAAATTACAAGTGAACATTAATACTAAAGCAGTTTTGATATTTGTAGACGCGGAGAAAGCTTTTGACAACATTTTTTGGAGTTTTATGAAGAAGAATCTTCAGGTTATGGGGGTTGGTCAAGGTTTTGGAAATGGTATAGGTGCAATTTATTCAGAACAAAAGGCCAAACTAATTGTTAATAATGTGGTGACGGAGGAATTTAAGATAGAGAAAGGGACACGACAAGGTTGCCCAATTTCCCCATTGCTCTTTATTTCGGTCCTGGAGGTTCTCCTAAATATGATTAGAAGGGACCAATTGGTTAAAGGTATACAAGTCGGAGCCAAACAGTACAAATTGAAAGCATTCGCAGATGATTTAGTACTGACATTACAGGAGCCAAAATCTAGTACTAAAAGAGTATTGGAATTGATTCAAGAATTTGGTCAGGTTGCAGGATTCAAGTTGAACAAGTTAAAAACTAAGGTTCTAGAGAAAAATCTAACACCGATTGAGAAAGAGAGGTTTCAGAAGGAGACAGGTTTAACACTGGTTAAGAAAGTAAAATACCTGGGGGTTAATATGACTGTTAAGAACCTGAATTTATTTAAAGATAACTATGAAAAATGTTGGTCAGAAGTGAAAAAGGATTTAGAAATATGGTCAAATTTGAAGCTTTCCTTGCTAGGCTGTATTGCTGCTATAAAAATGAATGTAATGCCAAGAATGTTGTTTTTGTTTCAATCATTGCAAATTTTGGATAAAATGGACTGTTTCAAGAAGTGGCAGAGAGATATTTCTAGATTTGTCTGGCAGGGCAAGAAGCCCAGAATAAAATTTAAAATACTAACCGATGCAAAAGAAAGAGGTGGATTTGCCCTGCCAGACCTTAAACTTTATTATGAATCAGCAGCATTTTGCTGGCTGAAAGAATGGCTGCTTCTTGAGAACACAGACATTTTGGATTTAGAAGGTTTCAATAATGTATTTGGGTGGCATGCATATTTGTGGTATGATAAGGTCAAAGAACATAAAGCATTTAAAAATCATATTGTCAGGAAAGCATTGTTCAATGTCTGGATAAGATATAAAGACTTACTTGAAAATAAAACCCCAAGGTGGTTATCACCGATGGAAGCGAAGGCTCAGAAAAAGCTCAATATGGAGGCCAAATGGCCGAAATATTGGGAGATTTTGGAACAAGAAGGAGATAAATTGAAATTGCAGAGCTTTGAGAAACTAAAAGACAAAGTGCGAGATTGGCTTCATTATTATCAAATAAGGGAGGCTTACAATTTGGACAAGAAAATTGGTTTCCAGGTGGAAAAATCAAAATTGGAAACAGAACTGTTAGATCCCAAAACTAAGATATTATCAAGAATGTATAACTTGCTGTTGAAATGGAACACTCAGGATGAAACGGTGAAATCTGCTATGATAAAATGGGCACAAGATGTCGGACATAACATTATGTTGGCTGACTGGGAACAGTTATGGACCACAGGTATGAAATTTACGGCATGTAATGCCTTAAGAGAGAATATTATGAAAATGATATACAGGTGGTACATGACACCAGTCAAGCTTGCAAAAATCTATCATTTGCCCGATAATAAATGTTGGAAATGTAAAGAAAATGAAGGTACATTCTTTCACCTTTGGTGGACGTGCCCAAAGATTAAGACTTTCTGGGAGATGATCTATAATGAAATGAAAAAGGTATTTAAATACACCTTCCTGAAGAAACCAGAGGCCTTTCTCCTGGGCATGGTCGGCCAATTGGTGCCAAAGAAGGATAGAACTTTCTTTATGTATGCTACAACAGCAGCAAGAACACTCATTGCAAAGTATTGGAAGACACAAGATCTACCCACCCTGGAAGAATGGCAGATGAAGGTGATGGACTATATGGAACTGGCGGAAATGACTGGCAGAATCCGAGACCAGGGAGAAGAGTCGGTGGAAGAAGATTGGAAGAAATTTAAAGACTATCTACAGAAATACTGCAAAATTAATGAATGTTAGAATGATGTCGGAATGAAGTTAACTGGTTTTAGCAGAAATGTTACAAAGGGGTATGTAAAAATAGATTGTTAACAGGTGAGAATGTAAAGTTATAATACATTAAGGTAAAGGATTAAGATAAAAACAAGGAGGGAAAGGATTTGCTGAATTAACTAACTGAACTGGAATACAAAAAAAGGGAGGTGTGAGGAGGTCAGGGAAACAAGTAAATGAAAGACAAGATATGAAAAGATTGATTTGTTTTTAATTGTTTTTATTTTTCTGTATTTAGTATTTTCTCTTTTTTCCCTTCTTTTTCTTATTTTGTAACCTTTTTTTGAAACTTTAATAAATATCTTTTAAAAAAAAAAAGCTTTACAACTTTTTGGGGTGGGGCGACCAGAATTGTACACAGTGCAGTTTGATGGCATCTTGCATGGGGTTTCCATTCCAGGGATGCTGCATATGCTCCCATCTCCCCCTTGAACTGCCCCCTTGCGGAGCCCCAGTCAGCCTGTGGACTCAGGAATACTCTGGACCCATCTCAGCGGGACATTCAAGTTCCCAAAAAATCTTGTGAGAGCTTCCCAGAGCACAGTACGCAAGGCGGAAAGCTCAAAAGCTCCTTCTGCCCCAGGAAAACGCCACGCAAAAAGATCTTTCGAGCTCTCCACCTTGATTTCAACCAGCCAGCTTTCAACCGATTGTTTCTGTATTTCACCACAGATTTGAAGAACACTGTTATGATACAGGTACCTTTATTTTGAATTCCTTTCCTAAGAACCCTAAGCATGTAATTTGCTCAGACAGCATAAACATTCACATGCATCACTTCACACTTCATTACCGTATTTTTCGCCCCATAGGGCACACCTAGTTTTTTTTGGGGGGGGAATAAAGGGAAAAACATTATTTCCCCCCCAGGCATGGGGCTGGGGGAAGCCCGAGCTTCCCCCGACCCCAGAACAGGCTGCTATCCGCAAGCCTAGGGAACCCGGCGGGAAGTCGCACCAATCTCCCCCTTCTTGCGGAGAGCACTGTTCAGCTCGCCCCAGGCTTCGGGATGCAGGCAGCTCTCCGCCAGCCGGGGGAGATCAGCGCGACTTTGCGCTGGGATCCCCCGGCTTGCGGAGAGCTGCGTGAAGTCTGGAGAGCGAGAGGGATCGGTGCGCACGGACCCCTCTCCCTCTCCAGGCTTCAGCGAAAGCCTGCATTCGCCCCATAGGACGCACACACATTTCCCCTTCATTTTTGGAGGGGGAAAAGTGCATCCTATATGACAAAAAATAGGGTACATTGAGTAACATTTGCCAAGCAACGTTCCCTCAGAGCGCACATAACCATTTGCTGTTATGAATGTTATGTCAGGACAACAGCCTGTTGCCCCTCAGGCAGCCAAGGAGACCCAACAGGGATTCCACAAACCTCTCCACCTCCATGTAGGTGAGCACCACTTCAGCCAGGAGCATTGTGGGGACTTTGGGGTCCAGTCCTGCCCTGTGCAAGGCTTCTTCCAGCCTCGGCAGCTCAGAGAGGTCCACTCCCAACAGCCTGTAATCCTCTCCAGAAAAAGCAGTCGCTCCTGGGAAAAGAAGTCACAGAGCTGTCACTCATCACCTCCTGGAGCCCAGACAGAGAGATGCTCCTCACTGCCATC
Source organism: Podarcis raffonei (assembly GCF_027172205.1). Classification (NCBI taxonomy): domain Eukaryota; kingdom Metazoa; phylum Chordata; class Lepidosauria; order Squamata; family Lacertidae; genus Podarcis; species Podarcis raffonei. The sequence continues at coordinate 18,823 of NC_070605.1, forward strand.
CACAAAGTGACTGTGACCCTTCCTCGTACAAGGGGGGCAGGCAAAAACAGTGCCAGGCTGCCGGGAGATGAGCCTTGCAGGTGAGGAAGGAAAAACAGCTTTGCACACATCCAGCGAACATTAAGCAGTCTACTCTGCTCTGCTCAGCATGCATATCTCTTTTGCCAGAACTGCCACTGAATACCTGCCATCAGGCGCCCAGTACTGGGCTCTCCAAAATGCCAGTAACCACCACATGTTCAGCCCTGACTGCTGCCCTGTCTGGATGGTGTGCAACCCTGCTAACAATGTCCCTGCCTGGCTCCAGCATCCACCACCTGCCACCTCCTTCTCCTGGGCTGCCTGAAGCACATCGCCTGTAGTCAGGGGGCCTCCCTATGTCCCCCTTGGAAAGGTCACAGGACCAACACAGATCAGACCCAACGGGGCTGGCCTCACTGTGTGTGGAGACTGGCAAGATTGCCAACCGCCATACCCAGAGCCTGTGCAGAAGCGTCGTTCCCCACCAGGGTGATCAGTTCCTCCGTTCCTCTGATGAGGGCTGCTTTAGGGCGTGCCACATCTGGAAAATCAACCTCAAAGACCACTGTGTGGCACAGAAGCCCCTCGCTCTTGAGGAAGAAGAAGAGGGAGTCAAAGCCTGCGCCCAAGGAGATGATCTGCAGGGAAAGGAGTTTGCAACATCAGCACCCACCACTCAGCAAAACCCTCCGCAGCAACAGGGGTGGCGGCTGCTCTCTGCCCGCCCCCAGCTTACCTGCCTCAGAGGGCAGCCCTGAGTGCTGAGCAGGAATGCCCGGACACAGTGTTCCACTGCTTGGGCCCGGACATAGTAGCCCCTATGAGAGAGAACACAGGAAGTAATGGAGGGCGGCATACAGAAATTTCAAATAAGGAAGGAACAACCATCCTCATGTCCTACACAGCAAAAGCTGCCACATTGGAGATATATGGACTGTTCACATGGTTATGTGAGATTTGCAGGTACATTTCTTTCACCACCGGCGAATATAGCAGTCACTGTTACCCACCCACAGGACACTGACTATTGAGTGGAATGCAAGCCATGTAAGTAAATAAACTAAGTGGCTCCGCCAAGCTAAGCAGTTAGCTCCTTACCTCTCTCGCCCTGACCTAGCCACTGTGATCCACGCGAAGGTCACCTCCAGACTGGATTACTGTAACTTGCTCTACGTGGGGCTGCCCTTGAGACCGACCCAGAAACTCCAGCGGGTGCAGAATGCCGCGGCGAGACTCCTTACGGGGTCCTCGCTGCAAGATCACATTCACCTGGTGCTGTAGCAGCTGCAGTGGCTCCCGGTGGAGCACAGGATCAGGTTTAAGGTGCTGGTTTTAACCTTTAAAGCCCTATACGGCCTAGGACCCTCGTACCTACGGGACTGCCTCTCCTGGTATGTCCCACAGAGAAACTTACGGTCTTCAAATAAAAACATCTTGAAGGTCCCAGGCCACAGAGAGGTTAGGCTGGCCTCAACTAGAGCCAGGGCTTTTTCGGCTGTGGCTCCGATCTAGTGGAACGCTGTCATAAGAGTCTAGGGCCCTGCCGGACTTGACATCTTTCCGCAGGGCCTGCAAGACAGAGCTGTTCCACCAGGCCTTTGGCCAGGGCACAGCCTGACTCCCTCCTTCAGCAATCTTCGCGGAGCTCTGGCCCAATGGTTGCCATTGGTTTGATTTGAATTAATTTTATAATGAATAATTTTAGAGTGTTGTGTTGTATTGTTGTTAGCCGCCCTGAGCCCGGCTTCAGCTGGGGAGGGCGGGATATAAATAAAATTTATTATTATTAATTATTATTAGTGCTGGCAGTTTCCTGCCCACATGCCACAGAAGATGCACATGGAGTTCACCTCTAGTTTTATACTTGAGATCCCATGACAGACTTCAGAAGAGCTCAGCTGGAGGTGGGCTATCATGAAAGAAGTCCTCAGGGCTGCTGCGTATGAACTGTTTGTGGTCATGGACAATGCATGCTATATTTTGTTCCAGAACAGGCTCATTTTGGTTTCTCTTCCAGCTGCTTTTCCAGATGGGAAAAGGAAAAGCCATTTCCTGTCTTTTAATGGCACAATATAAACATATGCAAAAAGTAAACAAGAAGAGCTTGGCTTCCAGATCAGGCCAAAGAAGGCCCACCCTGCATCCTGTTCCCACGGGATCTCGGAAGCCCACAAGGAGACCTGAGCAACCCTCTCCTCTCCCCACTGGAGATTCCTAGCAAATGGCAGAGGTTTCGTGACTGTGGTGTTTCTGTTTCACACAGTCTACAGGTGGCAAAGTGGGGCTCCTTTATCCGTCCCCCATGAGGGCTTTTTAAGCCACGGAAAAGGTGGCTGAGGGGCGATGAGAAAGATGTCTATGCAGAGCTCTTCTCCCTCTCTCACAGAACTGCAACCCAAGGAGGCCACCGGGGGAGTGGGAGCTGGGAGATGCAGGGCAGAAGGAAGAACTTCTTCACACAGCACAATTCATTCCTGCAAGCTGGACCGGCAGCAATAGGTTTGGGCTCAGTATCTTGAGAAGAGTTAAGGGGGCGGCCTTGCTAACAAGCAGCTTCAGCAGCTGGTTTTCTGACGGAGCTCCTTCAGCCAGGAACACTCCACCTGCTCCGGGGGTCTGCGCCAGTCCGCTCTCTAGAGAGGAACCACCTTCCTTGACCCTCGGGGTCCCTTCCAGCTCTCCAGATCCAGAGAAAACGCCTCTAAAGTCCTTGGGAGCCTTAGGCAAGCTCACCAAGGCGCTCACAAGGGCCGGGAGAGGCCTGCACTCTGCACGCGCTCAGGGGCGCCCCGCGCTCGACGGGAAGCCGGGCTCCGGGCTCGCTCACCGGTGGATGACGGGGGCGCGGCGGCCTCCCGCGGGCGCCATCCGGAGCGCGAAGCGGTCGCGCGTGTAGCCCATGGCGGCGGCGGACCGCTTGCTGGCGGCGCTGCTGCCCCCCGTGGACGCGACCCGCCCGGCCGGGGGCCGAGGGGCCGCCTCTTGCTCCCGCCGCCGCTGCCGGCGCCGCCGGCCCATGAGCCCACCTTCCTCGCCCAGGCGGAAGCGGCGGCTCAGCGCGTCGCCCGGCAACGCTCCCACGTGCCCAGAGCGACGGGGCGCCGCCGGAAGCAGCCAGTCGCCAGCCCCGCCCGCTCCGCGGCTTCGGAGGCGGGACTTCCTGGCCGCGCCTCACTGGGGCGGAGCCAGGGGAGGTGGGCTTCCGCCTCTGGCCCCGAAGCCGCTCCTGGGAGGGGGGCCCCCTCGGAGACGCCCCAGGACGGGGCGGCCATAGCCGGAGAGCGGGGCCAGCGGCTCTTCCGGGGCGGGGGGCGGCTGCAGGGGTTGAACTACAACTCCCATCACCCCTCGCTAGCAAGGCCAGAGCTCAGGGATGATGGGAGTTGTAGTCCAACCCGGGCCTGACGGGACGGCGGTGGGAGGGAGGGAGGGCAGGCGCAGTGTTGCGGGTTCCCTTTGCCTCTGCGCAGCCCCCTGGCACCTGGGCTGTGGCTTTCTGCAGGGCACTATCCTCTCCCGCAGTGCCTGGAGAGGTGACAGCGAGGTCCTGCATCCCCAGCAGTGCCCAGAGGAGAAGCGACCGCTGGAAGGAGCGCAGAGAGAAGAACCGCCATGGTGCATCTGCAGCAGCACAACCGAACACCTTCATCTGCCCCA